>NC_057808.1:228861935-228881949 GCF_018294505.1 Triticum aestivum
AGTAGATGGTGGAGGGGTGCCCGTGGAGGGGTGGTTGAACAGGACCCCGTGGTGTGGAGGGCTGGATGAACAGTAGACGGTGGAGGGGTGCCCGTGGAGGGGTGGTTGAACAGTAGCCGGTGGAGTAGCGCGCGGTGGAGGCTGGATGAACAGGAGCCCATGGAGGCTGGAGGAGGTCGACGGTAGCCCGTGGAGGTTGGAGGAGGTCGACGGTGGAGATGAACAGTATCCCGTGGAGTCCCATTTTGCGGTACGCCACACCCCTCCCGATGAACATGACCCCCGTTTCGACCGTAGGAGGTCCGTTTCGTCCGTTTTGCGGTACGCCACACCCTTCCCGATCAACAGGACCCCCGTTTCGATCGTAGGAGGTCCGTTTCGTCCGTTTTGCGGTACGCCACACCCGTCCCGATCAACAGGACCCCCGTTTCGACCATAGGAGGTCCGTTTCCTCCGTTTTGCGGTATGCCACACCCCTCCCGATCAATAGGACCCCGTTCCGAATGTAGGAGGTCCGTTTCCTCCGTTGTGCGGTACGCCAGGCCTCGTTTCCATCGCCTGTTCCGTCCAAGCACTCCCGATGAACACGACCACGCATTCCGTTCTGACCCAGCCGGTTGGCTCCAATGCATTCCGTTGCCTCCCGATGAACACGACGCATTCCGTTGCCTCCCCATGAACACGACGCATGCCGTTGCCTCCCCGTGAACACGACGACGACGCTGTTTCTCCGTTCCGACCCAGCCATGTACACGAGCCCTGGCCGTACGTATGCGCGAGTAGGCGTTCGAGACCCCGCCCGTATGTACACATACGTGGCCGTATTTTCTTTCTTGCACCCTGGCCGCTATACGTACGTGTACATGCTACGTGCGCGCCTCTACTACGACACGTACGTGCCTCTACTACGACACGTGCGCGCCTCTACATCCACCAGTATATATGTATGTACACGTTCACGACCAGAATGACAACGCTACGTACGCTTCGACCAGGTGGGTCCCGACTGTCAAGCACTTCCTTGCCTGCAAAGATGTAGCTGGTGGGTCCCAGCAGTCAGGGGGCGAATCATTTTTTTTGCCGGGACGCACTTCCTTGCGTGCGAAGATGTAGCTGGTGGGTTCCAGCAGTCAGGGGCAAACGTTTTTTTTGCGAAATATGGTGGCCCGTCCGGTGGGTCCCCGCTGTCAGATGGAGGAATAATTATTTTGCACGTAATAAGGAGGCACTTCCTTGCTGTGGCCATGGACCCAGCTGTCAGCCTCTCCACGTACAGTCCACGTCCGATGGAAGCCATTCCTTGACCACGTTGACCACGCCGCGCTGAGAGCACCAGGGCGGTGGACGACGGCGAGGCCTAGGAAGGGGACGACGCGGAGCCGGGGAAGACGCGACAGTGGATGCCCACGCGTAGAGGAGTACGAGGGTTCACTGGTTCGCTGCGGTGTGAGGCTGCCGTCGCCGCAGAATAACAAGGGGTGTGGGTGAGTACAGGGATGGCCTGGCCAACGGTGGAAGTAGTAGGGGGCGGTGAGGCCTCCGCCGCATCGCAGCCGGCCACGGGAGGCAGGAGCACGAGGCACGACCGGCGCTGGTTTGGGCGGCTGGAGCAAGAAGAACAGAGGTTGAAGAAGCACGACGGCCGTTGGATGGACATCGTACGGTCACTGGAGCTAGAATCGTGCATATTGACTAAGTTGACAAAGCCCTCCGTCCCCGTCAACTTAGTAGGCCCACAAGTCAGCCTTCCACTATACTGGGTCCCAGCTAATAGGGGGAGTATTCATTTTTTTGTGCGTAGTAAGGAGGCACTTCCTTGCGTGCGAAGATATAGCTGGTGGGTCCGAGCTGTCAGCGGCGGTAACGTTTTTTTCGCGAAATACAGAGGCCCTTTCGGTGGGTCCCTGATGTCAGGTGGAGGAATCATTATTTTGCGCGTAATAAGGAGGCATTTCCTTGCGTGCGGCCGTGGACCCAGCTGTCGGCCTCTCCACGTACAGTCCACTTCAGATGCATGTCGGTCCTTGACCACGTTGAACAGGCCGCGCCGAGAGCACCAGGGCGGTGGACGACGGCGAGGCCTAGGAAGGGAATGACACGGAGGCAGGGAAGACTCGGCAGTTGTTTCCCACGCGGAGGGGAGTACGACTGTACGAGGGTTTACTAGTTCATCTGTCGTCGCCGGAAAATAACAGCAGGTGTGGGTGAGTAGAGGGATGGCTAGGCCAGCGATGGGAGTACGGTGGGGTGGTGAGGCCTGCGCGGCAGCAGAGCCGGCTGCGGGAAGGAGGGAGCAGGCAGTCCCGTCGACGCTTGTTTGAGCGGCTGGAGCAGGAAGAGCAGAGATTGAAGAAGCACGACGGCCGTTGGATGGCCATCCAACAGTCACTGCTTGTGTGTCAACCTTTTTTTAGGAAAGCCTCAAATCTGTGGAAAACAGCATACAGCCCATCTTCCATTATTTCTAATAATTTACAGCCCATTTGCTAATTATTAAGGGTTCTTTTGGAGCCCATATTCTTTTTGTTAGCATTACAGCCCATATTGTGGCCACGGTTAAAAAATTATACGAAATTTTGCATATTTCGGTGCGGTCCGAACTGTTTTTAATCCCGAAATTTCGACTCACATTCAAACTGATTTTAAAAATAAATGTATATCAACATAAAATCCAACAAATTCTCCACGCATAAAAATTAATGTAATTTAAAATCTCGAAATGAAAAAAAATATTTGAAACTAATTGCCGGTTTGATGTGTTTTAAAAATGTACAACCCATTTCTCATTACTGATGGGCCATTTTCTCAGCCAGCCGAATGAAAACTCTCCTCGTCTTGAAAGATTTGCAGCCCAATAGGCCTGACAAAGCGACTTACTTGGCAAATGACAAAAAAACTGGGCTGTGGCCGTGGACCCAGCTGTCAGCCTCTCCACGTATAGTACTCTTCCGATGGAAGTTGTTCCTTGACCATGTTGACCACGCCGCGCAGAGAGCACCACGGCGGTGGACGACGGCGAGGCCTAGGAAGGGGACGACGCGGAGCCGGGGAAGACGCGGCAGTGGAAGCCCGCGCGAAGAGGAGTACGAGGGTTCACTGGTTCGGCTGCGGTGTGAGGCTATCGTCGCCCCAGGGCCTGGCCAGCGGTGGGAACAGTAGGGGGCGGTGAAGCCTCCGCGGCAGCACAGCCGGCCACGGGAGGCAGGAGCATGCGGCACGACCGGCGCTGCTTTGGGCGGCTGGAGCAAGAAGACCAGTGGTTGAAGAAGCACTACGGCCGTTGGATGGACATCGTACGGTCACTGGAGCTAGAATCGTTCAGATTGACTAAGTTGACAAAGCCCTTCGTCCCTGTCAACTTAGTAGGCCCACAAGTCAGCCTCCCACCAAGGTGGGTCCTAGCTAGCCGAGGGAGTATTCATTTTTTTGTGCGTAATAAGGAGGCACTTCCGGTGGGTCCGAGCTGACAGCGGGGGGAACGTTTTTTTCGCGAAATACGGTGGCCCGTCAGGTGGGTCCCAGCAGTCAGGGGGCAAACATTTTTTTCCGCAAAATACGGTGGCCCGTCCAGTGGGTCCCTGCTGTCAGTTGGAGGAATCATTATTTCCGCGTAATAAGGAGGCACTTACTTGCTGCGGCTGTGGACCCAGCTGAGACTTTCCACGTACAGTATACTTCCGATGGAAGTCGTTCCTTGACCACGTTTACCTTGCCGCGTTCCGTTGCATGCATGCGTCCATGGGCGTGGTGCGTCCCCATTGTCAGCCTCTCACGTACAGTCATCTTCCGATGACTCTCGGTTGTTGACCACGTTGACCACACCGTGCCGAGCGCACCCAGACTGGAACGACCCGGAGATGGGGAAGACAGGGCAGTGGAGTCGCAGATGGAGAGGAGTGGGAAACTTCACTGGTTCGGGTGCGCGGCAGCACAGCCGCGGTGCCGCCCACGGGAGACAGGAGCAAGAACAGAGGTTGAAGAAGGAGCACGGCTGTTGGATTAACATCCAACGGTCCAGCTGCTAGAATCATTTGTTGATTAAGTTGACAAAGCCGTGCATACACGTCCGCTTAGTAGGCCCACAAGTCAGTCACCAAATCTGACGGGTCCCAGCTGTCAACGGATGAATAATTTTTTTCGCAAAACAAGGAGGCACTTCCTTCCGTGCGAAGATACAGCCGATGGGTCCCAGCTGTCATGTGGAGGAAACATTTTTTTTCAGCTTAATAAGGAGGAACTTTCCTTGCATGCGACCATCGACCTCGTGGGTCCCAGCCGTCAGGCTCTCCACGAACAGTCCTCTTCCGATGACTCTCGTTTGTTGACCACGCCGCACTGAACGCAGCGAGGCGGTGGACGACGGCGAGGCCCCGGACGGGAACGACTCGGAGATGGGAAAACGCGTCAGTGGAGTCGCAGATTGAGAGGAGGAGAAGGGTTATAACTGGTTCTATTGTAGTGTGGGGCTGTAGTTTGTGGAGAATAACAGGAGGTGTCGAGGGGTGGAGGGATAGCCTGGCCGGCGGTGGGGTAGCGCTTCGCAGCGATGCGTGCTAAGCAGAGCTGCTAGCCGCCGGAGGCCGGACCAGGCGACGCTGGAGGAAGAAGACGAGAGATTGAAGGTGCATGCCGGCCGTTGGATATAAATACAATGGCTGTGGATGACACAATCATTTGTTGACCAAGTTGACAACGCCCTGCGTAGGCTTCGACCTATTGGCCCACATATCAGCCTGCAAAAATGTGGCATATATTTAACCCATGTTTTCTAGAATGTACAGTCCATTTGCTGGGCTGGGTGAACAAATAATATCGCGTCAATCAGGCCCATTTATATTTTCTAAGAAATCCCAGCCCATTTGCACTTCCTTGAAATACACGTATTAGGTGGGCTCGTTATATATATAATGTTATGTTAGAAGGAGAAATTAATATCAAAGAATAAACCGGAGAGGCACATTTATATATATATATATAATTAAGAAATTAGCGAGCTATTGCTCAGAATAAAAATGAGCGCGTTATTATTAAATTGGTCCTTAAAATCTTCGCAAGCTTTTGTACGCAATCACCAGGATTTTCCTTGCCTGTGAGTCAAAAAGAACCAGGATTTTCCTTGCCAACTTCCGTTAAACATTTACTTTTATAAGTTAATAACACGTGGGATGTTTTTATAATGTATATATAAGTCTCTACAAAATATATGATAATAGTAATAATATAAATATATATAATGTGGTTAGAAGGGAAAACATAAATTGGACACAGCATTACTTTTATAAGAGACCTGCGTTTTATACCCCACAGTAGGCATACTAACAAGTTCACACACAAATACAACAGAAAAGGTAAACATTCATATCAAACTCAGGTTCACAGGACACGTTCATATTCATAGCCAACATTCACTATCAACAACTCAAAAGATTCATATATACACAAGCTCAGTATATCTATGCATCCAAATGATTGATAGATCACATGACAATATTCATACATAATTCACAAAAAGATTCAGATATACACATGTTCAGTATGTTTATGCATCCAAATGATTGAGATCACAGCCAATATGATCCTTGGACGAACTTTAATTACCTAGGGTACAGACTGGTAAATGGTGTTCAATCGGAGGTACTTCTTGCTAAAATTAGTTCTTGTACGAGTAAACTTTCGAGTACATAAGAGGCAGCACAGACAATCTCAACTTTGCTTGTAGGTTTATCCTCAAATAGTGGCATCGTGCCGAGGGAGGTTTGAGCAACTTGGCCACTACTTTCATCCAACTAGTTTACTGGCTCATCTTGGTCCTGTATCTCGCCAAAATTCTACATTGCAGACGAGAAAGGAGGCGGTTGAGAAAATGAACCACCCAAATTTTTTGTGCAGTTCAACTGAAATGGAACATCCTTGGCGTGCAGACTGATTAAGTGCCAGATGAATATACGCATCAACCAACTTGTCTGGAATCTTTAGACTCCATGCCATATAGTTCGCTACCATATGTGCCGATAACCAAAAGGCACAAGTTGGGACCAAAGACTGGACTGCGTTTTTCTGGGCTATGCACCAAGCAATATTTTTGGCGTTCACTCTCCTAATACTTGGAGTTTGACAATTGGTTGATGCCGGTTGATACTCGAATGAATATAGGCACTTCTTGTCAACATCGATGCTTGTCTGAGTGAACTTTGGAGTACACAGCAGCAGCATAAGTACCTGTCCATCTTATCATTTTGTGCAGTTCTACTGAAATCACCCGATGTAATGATTTGCCTGCGAGTTCAGGCTCCAAATCACTCCTTTATGAAATCGGCAAACAGTAGCACAATACCAAATTACCAATACATATGACAGGCACAATAATCAGGATAAAGACCAGTACCAACCTGTGTGAGGTAGCATATCAATTACTATTTCCTTTGACTGGAAGCCGAGATAAGCCAAGCGACTAACAGCAAAGGAAGAAAGCAAGCGGAGATTAGTGACTGACAGGAAAGGACGGAAGCTGTCGAGGCAATGAAGCACCCAAAGTTTTTGTGCAGTTCCACCAAAATCGAGCATCCCTGTTGGCACATATATTGAGAGAGTGAGATTACTGTAATAGTGGGACTAGTTGATGAAACATACACTAACAAATAGAAGCATCCTCATTATCTTAATGGGTAAAGTTAGCAACATAGTAGTCTTGCTTAAAGAGAGGTATTTGTTTATTTAATCAGTGCCAATTAGCTCAACTCAACACTCAAACCATTGCCATTTATCATAGGTTGCAAAACTTTAACGTGCAAAGATAAAGGAGTTTCTCATGACAGTAGCACGATACAAATAGAGATGACAGCAAACTAATATGGATGAAGGCCTTAAGCCCGTACCAACCTGAGAAAAAAAGCTTATTCATGTAGTCCCATAAGAGATGATAAAGCACTCACTGGAATCACACAATAGTATATATTTTTGTGCACTTCAAATGTATGGTTGAAATCACTCTTGTTTACTAGTGCTGAGATTATATCGAAAGATTATCAAGAACTTCCAGCAGAGTTAAAGCACTGGCTGGGATAGAGTTCATTGTATTGTCTTGTGTAGTTCCACTAAAATGTATGATTGGCACAACATGATCCCTATTTGCACAAGTAGGAACAAGGTGAAACCTTCATTAGCTTAGTGAGAAACGATAGGAAGACATTAGCATATTACTCAAACAGTAGCATCAAATTCATGATGGACAATACGCAAAACATTGCCTCATTGAACCAATGGCAATAAATTGACATGCAAAACAATAGCACTATTATGTCATGACACTAATAATATTCCCTCCCTGCTCCACCACATGATTCGCCTCCATAGACAAACATACACATGTACATGATTCAGCATAGGGTCCTACTAAAGATTTTTTTAACTCCAACAGGAAAATTAGGCAGTAATAAATTAGTGGTACTTAAGTACTCCTAATTAATTAAGTGAGACAGCAGAAGTGGAAGGGATCCCTGGAGGATCGTCTCACATGTAAGGTAGTCGTTGCCGGAGCCCTTGAATGGCCTCGACTGAGGGCTCTGGCTTCAGCAAGATCGCCTTGGCATTGTTTATTCTTCTTCTTCTTCCTCTTCATGCTCTGTTTCTCTTTCTCCTCACCAGTTGGTGAAACCAAGTACATGATTGGCCTTCTAATTCAGAATTGGTTTTGCCAGTGAGGGAGTACAAGTGTACTAGTAAAAAACAGCATTATTTTCTCATGGCAGTCTGAAAATAGAGATGAACACATGCATTAAATATCATTCTTACCTAAAGGATGGTTATGGCGCCAATATGGATGATGACGATTGGAACACAGATCTCCCTTTGTGCAGTTCCACGAAAATGAAGCAACTGTTCCATTCTGACATTCCAGTTAAACAGCACAAAAGTCACTTCTTTTAAGAAGAGTTTTGTGCAGTGCACCAAAAGGTCACAACAGCAACCAGGAGAATTGGATATCCCTGTTTGCACAAAAAGGCACAGAGGAAATAGTCAGAGTCTCAAACAATTACAGGCAAAAATATTTGGCTAAACTTTTCATGGCTTATAACAGTGGCATGGCTTCATTTTTACCAGGGACATTAGATTAAGAACAGCTAAGGCTGCGTTCGGTTCACAGGTTTGGTGCAGGATTTTTGTAGGAACACAATTCCTACGGTATTCTTTCCCCTCCAACCGTTCGGAACACGGGAAAGGTGAATAGTGTTTCATAGTAAAGCTGGTCTGGTAGTACTGATTCCATAGGATTAGAAACATCCACGCGCTGCTCATTTTTTGGGCGGAAGCCCGAGGCAGGCGCTCGCTGCCATGCGTTAGACAGGTTGCTGTGCTGTGTTGCCGGAATAAAAAATCAACCTATGTGTGGTACGTGAGGTGAGGACAAGAGTAGTCACTGTGCAGCTGAATAAACAAATAGCATCTCATACTGCCAAGCATGCTACTCTAAAAAAACAAATCTGTAGTCCATCCGAACACATTCTCTTGAGAGTTTCCTTCGGTTCGCTGTTCCATAGTTTTATACCTACATTCCTTTCCTATTCCTCTATTTTCATCAAGACCTATGTTTTCTGCCCCTTTATTCCGAACGGAGCCTAAATATTTGGTATAAGGGCATGGGACAGTGGGTGCACCAGCAGTCCAGCACCATGTACGTAAACAGGGGCATAAAGTGGTGATTCATAGTTTGTTGCCCCAACAAAGAAACATCCAAGAAACATATCTGGGTTGGTCCCATTTTTGTTCACTCTAGCCACCTACTCCTATGTGTGGATAGCAAATCTAGTCCTGGTCGTACCACTGTGTACAACGTTACCCCTATATTTCCCTTTTCGACCAAGAGACCGGTTGGATGACCAGTCTGTACTACTTTCACCCCCTTTCCTTCCTATTTGTACCAAGTCCGATGTACATACTAAATTCCCCCACCCCCACTTTATTTCTTGTTTGAACCAAGTACTCCCTCCGTCCGGAATTACTTGTCATCAAAATGGATGTGTCTAGAACTAAAATACATCTAGATACATCCATTTCAATGACAAGTATTTTCGGACGGAGGGAGTACAAGATTCGACTCCATGAAGTAGCTTTACCTCTAACAATAGAAAAAAAGATGTGACGTTGGACCATCCGATCAAGAGGGGCTGAGAGGTAGAAAATGATGCACATGCAGCGATGTAGCGAGCTGGGGAAGTAGAGCTAAGGCGGTTTCGAACAAAGATATACCTGAAGGTCGTCGGGATGTGGATAGGTGGGCGGCGGGAGGCCGGATACGCCCACAGGCAACGACGAAGGGATCGGAGGACCTCCCGTGCCGGCACTCGGCCAGGGATAACGGTGCGGCCGGCAGTGGGTCTCCTCCCTCGCTGTCGACAATGGCCTAAACGCTGTCCCTCCTCCCCTTCACCGGCGGAGGGGGATAGGTCCGGATCTGTAACCAGCGGTGAGGATAGAAAGCCAGTGTTTTTTGAAGGGAGAAAGACAGTGTTACTACCCCTATCTTGTTTAGATCTGGAGAGGATGAGAGTATGTGAATAGAGCAACCCTAGCAAGCAAGCGCGGAGGCTCCGACCTATATATACGTAGTGGGGTAGTTTTCCTTTTTCACTCCATCAAAACAATTGTTTACAATTGTGTACTACTACATGCCAGGTCGCGGTTTTTTTAGTTGTTGATTGCTTTTTGAGATAGCTACCCGCTTGTTCCAAGTGGTGTTACGGTGTGCCAGGTCGCACTTTGTATCATTCAAGTCTGGTACTACAAGTCCCTCCATTAAATGAACAACCACCCCCTCGTAAAAATTGTGAACAAGCCCACGGCTAAAATTAGCGGAAACGTGGGTTGCCCCAACATGCATTATTATTTATATTTTCTACTCCCTCCATTCCTAAATATAAGTCTTTTTTATAAGCCACACCTAAGACACGAATTTTTTTATTAGCAGTGAACCCCACATGTCATAGACACAATAATTGTGGCAAGATTCCCTTAGGCAAGCCAAAGTGTGTCTAACAATTTGAGCAACTCAGGTTAGGCAAGTGTGGCAAGTGTGGGAAAAATAATGTGGCAACATAAGACAAACATAGTCACAATCCAAACAGCCCCGTAATTTTTTGTGACATGCATGAAATTTGGTTAGTTAAATTTATAGTCAAAATTTGGCAAGGTGCATTGAATCAACACATGCAAGTATCAAAAGGAAAGTCACGGCATGCATGCATGCGTTGTACTCCCTCCGTTTCCAAATATAAGTCTTTTTAGAGATTGCAACAAGTGACTACATACGAAGCATAATATGTCTACTCCTACATACGAAGTAGCCCATTTGAAATGTGTAAAAAGACTTATATCGAGTGCAGTGCTTTGAAGTGTCGCGTCAACTCGTACAAGACCGAGAAATTTGATTACTACAGCGCCCTCTCCCTCGCGGGCTGAGCTCCGGTGCCTTAACTGCATCTGCCTTTGGCTGCATGACATGAGGGCCAACCACCTGTTGGGCCCACCTGTCATAGACGCAAAGGCAGGAGCAGTAAGTAGAAGCTTTTGCTACACGCTATCCCTCCCGCACGAGGTGGACGGACATGCAGTAGTGGATTCGATACTGTAGAAGTAGGAGTAACATCATTGTTCGTCTTCTCGAAGAGGCGAAGAGCCAAGCGCAACCCGAACGTGGCAGTTGTGAACGCTCGCATGGTGCGGTTCCTTGGAGTTCTAGCCAGGCTCTTGCATGAGACAAAATTGCTATTGTTTAACAATTAAACTCCATTATCCATTGGTTGATACTCATTCTGCATAGGTCCACGTGCTTAGCACCATTTCCTCCTGGGGTCACCAATGTTTATTTGCTAATTAATAGCATTGCATGCAATGAACTAGCCATTGCAAGTAATTAAAAGCATGCACACCTCTCATCTCTTATTGGTTGATATGTCAAGAAACAAGAAACAAGGTAGAAGTTAATGCACCGCGCCTAAGTGTTTTGGGACTATTTGGTTTTCGTAAGATGACTTACACACCTAGACGGAGGGAGTAGTATAGCCCTCTAAACCGGAAGGAGTATTTGCCTTTCTAGAGATTTCAACAAGTGACTAGACTACACCGTGTGCAGTACTCCCTCCCTTCTCGTTTATAGGGCTCAAATCTCAAATCTCATGAACCAAGGCATTTTGCGATTGGAGGAATGTATCTCGTACTTTACAAAACTACCCTAATTAAACACATGCATTAATTACGTAGTTCTCTCGTTTTCCTCTCTGCCTTGGTCGCGGTGCACAATATTGAGCACTCCTATATGACTAGCCGCTCTATCTACATGCGGGACATTTCAAAGCATCCGGGCCCGCGTGCCATCCACCAAATCACTGCGAGGTGCTACAGTCGAGACTCACCTGTCACCCCAGTGTGGCCGTCATGACCCGTCATATCACAAAACCCACACCTTTACCAGCAGTGGTAAGGTGGCCTCCAAGTTGGACTGGACGAAGCAACTATCATTTCACTGGAACGCTCGTTCAAGCCCTTTCTTCCCTTTCTTGAAGAAAACCTCACTCCAGGCTACTCACTTCTGCCATTTTTCTTCTGTAGCGACGAAGGAAAGGTGGGCGAATCAGTTATGCTGCTATATTTTCATTCCAAGAATCTTCTTTTTGCGAAGCACCGACCGATTCTCACATCCTATTCTTTTCCCGTTTTCATTGCTATTGTGGTTTCCTTTTGATTGCTTTTTGTTTGTCAGTTCATTGATGGATCCTGGAGCACTAGGCAAAGAGTTGCCAGCGGACAACCCACTGGAGACAGCGATCTCCAGGAAGCGAGCACCGACCAACGAGTTGACCATGTTGGCGGGCCAACCCATGGAGACAAAGAACTCCAAGAAACAAGCACTGGCCAAAGAGTTGAGGACGTTGGCGGACGAACTCCTTAAAGAAAGTTGGAAGAACAGCAAGGGCCCCATCGTGCCTACCCCAGGAACTCTGATTGCCACCTATGTGAGGCTCAAGACCGAGTTTGAGGAGATAGTCGCCGTTGAGAAGCAGTATTCCCCTGGCAAGGTGATGGCCCCCATCGAGGACGAGGAGATGGCCCCCGGAGGGATGAGATCCCCCGGTGAGCTGCACAAAGTAAAAAATATTGGCTTATTACCATAGTTGTGGTTTTTGATTATTTGCAATGTGCTTGCTAATATGTTAGGGTTGTGCAGGTGCCGGTGGACGTCCTTGATGATTCCGATGTCGTGGCCCGTCCTGTTGGCACTGCCCCGGAGATCGATTCCGATGCCACTGTCCATCCCGTGGACATCGCCCCAGAGATCGATTCCGATGTCGCGGTCAGTCCTGTGGACATCGCCCCAGAAATCGATTCCCATGCTGCTGTCCGTGCTGTGGTCATTGCCCGAGAGATCGATGACAAGAAATAGTTGGTCGCACTAATCCTTCAGGGTAGTTTGCATTGCCCTGTGTTTAATTACCAGAACGATGCGTGTTATCAAACCATCTTAGGGCTAGTGCACTGTCTTGTGTGGGCGGATCTTGCTAATTTTGTTTGATAGTGAATCATGCGAACCCTCTCCGAGTTATGGAAACAGATGTATCCTCACCAGCTTTTGATGTAATATATGGCATGCTTAGATGTAAGTTTGAACTGTTTATCATATCAGCAGGGCTTGTTTGATGATTCTTGGTGTTAGTAGGCTAGCTACTGTGCGAGCTATAGTACTTGCAAAACACTCACCGAAGAGAAACGTTGGGGCTGATGAGCTCATGGTACGCTTATACTTATCCCTCGTTGATCGACCAATAGCCCTAGCTCCTAAAATTGTAGGCTTAGCGATCGATCAGACAATAGTCGACATACGTTCAGGCCTCATTTGGTTCATAGGGTAGGAAAATCGTAGCAGAAGTACAGAGAACGTGCAACACAAAATCATAGCAGTGCAGAGATGTACTCCCTCCGTTCCAAAATAGATGACCTAGGCGGGCTAGTTTGGCCTAGTGGGTTTCAGTGATATGACGTGGTACAGTGCCGTTCAGTCTTCGCGTGTGGTAGCAGTATTGCGGGTACAATAAGTTTTCTTGAAGAAGCGGAATTCAACGAAGTCATGATGGTTCCTTCATCCGAACAACTTACAGTGGGAAAGGTTGGGCCTGCGATACGACCGGGGTAGACCAGGATAATTTTGTGCATGGCAGGTGGACCAGGATGGTCGACATCCCACATGTCGGTTAATGAAAGTATTCTTTCTGATATAGAGGACGAGCAACGAGTATTCATTGTTTATCTTTGATGAAAGCTATTGTCTCCACTGTTACGATGGAGGAGTGTGAAACACGGCAGCCCAGTGAACTTGGCATGTGCACCACTCCCTCCTTCCTCATGTAATGCCCAGGTTACAACTTTTTCTCACTTTCTCTCTATCTATTTCCTCTCAAAATGTTTTTTACCTTTCTTTTTTTAAGACACAATTGTTTTTTATGCCTTTTTTTAGAATTATTTTTTTATACCTAGGAGCACGTGTAGAGACGGGCTCTTGCAGAGCCCACTCCTTGACTTTGTCAATGCGTCTCTCTCCTCCACATAAGGAGTACTACTTGCTATGCATGCATGCAGCGGGCAGCTGGCGTCTTGAGGGGACCGGGCGGTGAGAGCGGGCTCCGGAAGCGGTCCGGACTCCAGCATGGCCCACCTCACATTATCACCATATATTTCTTGGAGTCCGTGCGCGGCGGGCTGGCAATCTCTTCTCCCTCCCCCGTTTCTCTCTTCTCAGCCGATGCCCGCCGAGCGATTAGATTTCGGCTATCGACGGTTTATTCAATTACGGTCCCACATGTCAGTGAAATTGCAAGACAACGCGTGTCCCCTCTAGTGAGCGGCGTGCGAGCCGGACTGTCGGGGTTGCGACGCGTACGAGTCGTAAGTGTGCCGCCTTTTCCTTTAGAACTTGCGAAGCGTAACATTTTCGAGCGATCGATCGATAGAAATCCAAAACAAAATGACTAGGGCGGTGCTTTCGCGCTCGTTAGGCGGGCTAGTTCGAGTGATATGACGTGCTACAGTGCCGTCCACTTGCTCCATTTTTATGTAAGCAAGAGTTTACACTCTTACGCGGGAGGAGTGCGAAACACCGCGGATCTGATTTTGATCGAGGGATAACTGTTCCCTGCCAAATAATGGAGGATTGTTAGCGATTATAGCATGATAGTTAGGGCATCTCCAGCGCTGGCCCACAAATTTACACCGGCATCTGTCCGAGGACACTGATGGATGCCATCCGATGCTGCCCGCATACCTTTCGACAACTATATGAACTAACCGGACAAAATTCGTGCAAACAAAGCAAATTTCAAATTAACCGGATGAAATTCATTACATTTCGAAAAATTTTCCTACAAACTGGATGAAATTCATTACATATTTTGCACAAACCGTACTAAAACCTACTGTAAACCTAATCTAAACGATCGCCGGCGCCCGACCACCATGTCCGGCCATGAACCTGAGAAGGCCGGCCATTGCCTTTGCCTCCTCCTCATCCGCCTCGATAACCTCCTCCTCCAGAGCACAAGGTTCTGAAGATTTCCACCTCCACGTCGCCGTCAAGCGGCTAATCGGCCGCCGATGTTTACCCCACCAAGCTTGGCGTCGATTGAGTGGAGTAGCGGTGGCCTTCCTGGGACCAGAGCGGCGGCGACCTACCATGTACTACTCTTCCTCGCTGCCGGCTGCGCCCGCGCACGCGCGCCGGCTTCGTGGTCGTGGCGGTGGAGGGCGGCCGGGGGGGGTGCCGGCGATCTCCTTCGTTTTCTCCTGCGACAGTACATCGAAGAGAGCTTTGGAGCGCGCCCGGAGCGGAGCCGCCGATGTCCCTCGTCTGCTCCTACGACAGTACGTCCAAGAGAGCTTCGGAGCGCCAGGAGGCCATGGTTGAAGGTGTGCCGACAGAAGGAAGGGACCGGAGGAGAATAAGTGTGGGTCTTTGGCTATGGCTGGGAGCTGGGGCTCAAGTTAATATAGCGCGAATGGCAATGAGCCGCGGTAGACGGATGGACAACTGGCGCCAGAGTAGGTTCGTCGGGCGTGAATGCGGACGCTGCTTCAGTGACTTAACTGCAGATGCGTTTGGGTTACTGACATGTGGGCCCAACGGGCATCTGGCCCGCATGTCAGTGACACACCAATTGCACCTGCAGTTAAGTCCGGTGAATGCGGCATTGACATTCTGGAGAGACGGTGACCGTTTCAGGCGGGAAGCGCGCGCTAGCGATGGAAGGGGTTTCGGTGTGCAGTGGCACTAAGATCGGTCGCTCACGATAGTACATACTCCGTACCATACTACCATAGTACCCTCTCTAGCTTAGGCTGTTTTATAGATTGTCGTTGTGATGGACGATATACATGAGCAAGGCGGTCCGAGTATGACCGTTGGTGTTGAGCCAGGTGAATACATGCTCGGCGTTCGCGTAGGCCTCCATCAAACGTCTAAACAGTAATGTCAGGCACCGCCGGGGCGCGCAGGTTATGGGCTCGCCGTTTGCGTTGCGCCATGAGCAGGACTTTGATTTAGAGGGCGACGTGCATGCATTAGCATGCTTTGACAGCGTGAGCATGAGTGTCTGACGCGAAGTATTTCATTTTCATTTGGCTGACGAGGGTGCGTTGCAGTGACGAGTCCGTGGTTTGATTCCCCACATACGCATAATTTTGGTTTTTACAGTATTTCTTTCTCCATTGACAGGTAGGACCGCATAGATAGATAAAGAACACGAGCTGATGAGGCGCATGCGGACTATTTGACTGGTCAACTAGACAAATACGGAGCTATACGCTGAGCCAGTGACCGTATAATCACCATATCTCGTATACAATGATCAAAGTGAGCTATCAAGACAAGTTCGATGACCGCCAATGCATTTTACTCGGTAATAAATGACCAGGATTGAAGGGGAATCCAAATTTGCTTCGTCTTCTATCCTTGAGCTCTTGACAAACCAATGCACTATACGGTTGTCCGGCCACTCCACCCCAGAGCTCTCACCAAGCGTCGTTCATGCCGCCGCGCCGCACACTAACCGGTAAGGCAGCGATGGCATCCCGCCGCGCCGAGTTCCTCGCCGCCCACGACCGCACACAAAATGGTAGGGAAGCTCATCGCCGCTCGCGACCTCACAACTATATGGGAGGAATTTGAAGATGCCAAGGCCGAATGGGCGATAGAGCAAGAGGCGGCCAAAGCCGCACATAGGGAGCGGAAAAGTCAGAAAGCACGGTGGGGTGTCGCAAGAAAGAAAAGGACGCACACGCTGCTGCGGAGAGCTCGGCGGAGATCCAAGCACGGTGGGGTGTCGCCGACAAAGCCAGGAAGGAGAACGACGGCGTCTGGCCAGCATGTGAGAAGTAGTAGTACTAGTAGTTAGTGTGTGTGTCTGTGTCTGAGTACGAGCATGTACCAATACTACTAGTTACTACTGTAGTTTTTAGAGCAAATTACCAGTACATTAGCCTAGACTAAATGGAAAAATTCCTATCCTAAGCATCAAATGGCATCTCTTTCTCTATAGGAATTGAGATGCATGTCATCTCACTTCCTATGATTTTCATATTCCTATCCTATGAACAAAAGGATGCCTCTGTTGGAGTAACTACTATAGCTAGCAGTACTGCTGGTACAGTAGTTTTCTTCAAGAAGCGGAATTCAACGAAGTCATGATGGTTCCTTCATCCGAGCAACTTCAAAGTGGGAAGTGGGCCTGTGATTTGACGGCTCATTAGTCATTGTTACTGCGGCGAGTTCTGCGTGCATGGCAAGTGGACCAGGATGGTCGACGTCCCACATGTTGGCGAACGGAAGTATTCTTTCCTATATCGAGGAGCAAGGAAACCGCGTGGTATAGTATCACTGCTGATTGGTTCGCAAAAAAATAGTATCACTGCCGATTTATAATTATTTTTTATTTCTGATGAATGCTAGCATTTCAACTCTTACGACGAAGGGTGCCAAACACGGCACGTGCTGGATGTCCCACACGTCAGTGAAAGGAGTGGGACATGAACAGCGTGGTAGAGCCCAGCGTAAAAAAACAGCGTGGTAGAGCGTCTCCACTTCTTCCACTTCCGGGTCGGAGACCACACGTAGTAGTACTTAGTGGTATGAACGATACAAAGTGCGACCTGGAGAGAAAGAAACGTCTAGTTGGAAGGTCTCGGGGCATACACGTAAAAAAATATAAAAGTTAATATGTGCCTCCAACTAATATAGTAGTAGTAGAGTACTTAGGCACGTACTCCATAACATCACCGTGCATTGCACGTACAACATTTAGTGGTAGTACGTAGTAAGAGACAAATGCCGCCCAAGAGTTCCCTTCTCGACCTACTTTTGGGTGTTCGGTAGAGTGTATGGAGGGTGCATGAGTCCACACTAGTTTAGCACAAATACACTAGAAGCATGCATGAAGAGAGCATGCATGAAGAGGGGTGTTGAGTTGAGCATGCATGAAGAGGGAACAACTATGCTGAGACGAGAACGCAACCAAACACACCCTATATGCCACGCATGTTCATACCATTTGTGCCTTTCTACTTCACTTACTGCGCTAAATTACTCAGGTTCGTACGTCCACTCCTGGGTACATGTCCGTCTCGTAGTTCCAGTCCCACGTGTTCTTCATATAGATGGAACGATCCTTGCATAACACGTGCACCTTGATGCTAGATGTCTCGCGTGTTGGCAAAAGGATGAACAAAGCTCACGTAAAAAAAATAGAGTGGAAGAACATAGATTTCGGACGACCGAGAAGGAGCAAGGAACCTCGTGGTGGAGCGTATGCACTCATAATATTTAATATTATTCAGCGATATAAAATTAACCAATCATCTCCACAGTGGACTGGAAGAGTACGAAACACGGCAGCCCAGTGTAGTTACAACATACTAGTACATGGCTAACCCACGCTATCACCATATTTCTTGGCTTCCGTGCGACACCTATCTCTAGTAATCCAGCAGCCTGTATCGCTTCTCCCTCCTCGTCTCTATCAAAGTGCGGCGGGCTGGCGTTTCTGCCGTCTATTGAGGTCGGTTAACTATCACATATTAGCGACATGCCAAGAGCATTATAAAAAAAATTCCTTTCATGTTCCGTTTTCAAAAAGAAAAAAACCCTTTCACGTACGAATTTGCCTGTATGCTTTGAGCAACTTGCATGTCCTATACTGCTCCTGTTTGATATTCTAACTTAGCTAGAGCTTAGACTAACTCATGACTAACCCTGAACTAACTGTAGCCAAAGAGGTGTTTGGGTGACAGGGTTAGATTGACAATAAATGCACTTCATGGAGAGAGAAAAGTGATTTTTCAGTGGTCCCAATGAGAACTATCTCCAGTTAGCACCTCTTGGGTGGGATAGTTTTTTTGGGTGGGTTCGGTGCAACTTGCTCCAATTTAAACCCTCATGCTTGGATACTTCAGGGCTATTTGAGCCCCAACTAGCTCAAACTAACTCTAACCCATGGATCCAAATAGGGCCTATGGCCAGTCTCGACGCGGAGTAGTCGCGTGCACCGGGAAGCGGCGCTCTCTCCGCCGTTGCGCCACTTCAAAGCCGGCGCCAGTGAGAGGTCGCCTCCGCTCTGGCCGGGCATTAATGCGGCACTGACGCTCCAGGGCGACGCTGACCGTTTCACGCGGGAAGCGCGCGCTAGCAAGGGAGTATAGGTTTTGAACCGTTTCAGGTGTAGTACTGGTAGTTTGCAAAACTACTCAATTATTGCACTCATTTTCCTAAGAAATTGTGGTAAAAAATGTTACTCCACAGCCCGCTTCCCTTCTCCTTCCTCTTCCACCGCCCGCGCACGTCCGCGGGAAGCGCCCGGTCAACTCTTATATAGGAGTGCTAGCACAAAAAGATGCATGCATGACCACTAAAATTTCCATATTAAAGCGCCGCTCCGGCGGGAGTATGGCGTATGTTGTTACCTTCGGCCGACCCATGGCTACCGGGCGACGGCGACCAGAGAAGAGGCGGCGGGAGGGGAATGAACGCAGCTACTGTTTGGGTTCGCCTTCCGGCTTAAATAAATGCGCAGCATCACGTGTACCCGCGGGTGCACAAATTGTAACATACGTGTTTGCTTAAGTGGGCGTCACGTAACTGGTGTGTGTGAGAGAGAGATTCTGAGAGACATAGTGCATGTGTGCGACTCTACTCTTCGGACATGTACTCAACCTTTTGCATCGGGATATAAGTATAATGGTATTTACTTTAGCTTGTGATTTACGTGGCCATATTAACGTGATTGTGTCAAAAAAATTTCACTTCCTGCTCGTGATTTGCGTTATATAATTACAAGCAAGATTCTCATGCATTGCATGGAACATCAATATGCAATTTTTTACAGAAACACCTGTTGTGATTGACCCATGCAGGAGTAATCCCATGTGTAAAAACTAATGATATCTCGAGAATTTTATCGGAAAACTGGTATCTTGAGAATGTCATCGAAAAATGAAAGATGAGAGATAAGGCTGGGAGGGGTGGAGCGTGGTGGTGACTGGTGGTCGGAATGGGCGGAGGCATGGGGATGGAGGGCGCCGGCAGGCGGCAGCGGCCACCATGCATGCTAGATTGTTCCAGAGACTTATTCCTTTTTTAATTGCTGAGCAATGAGGTTGCGGGAGATAATGATGTGGAGACAGGTACGGGTATCTTTTGTAAAATTATCATAGTTTACTTTCTATCCTCAGATATAGATCATGCAGTCTGTATTACAAGATGACAGGCACACCATCACCGCCAACTCGTTTTTTTATAAGGGTACAGATGATAAGTTTGCTGACTACTAAAGTAAAGTGGAATTTGTCCATGTTATGCAAGTAAATAAAGGTGATTGTTTATCATACGGGTAAGGTTGGATGAAGGGTGGTAGGAACAAATGCTCCGCCTAGAGCATGTGTGTGTGAGATGGAGTCTTAGTGTGTGTGTGGGTGTGTGTGTGTG
>NC_057808.1:228882103-228882606 GCF_018294505.1 Triticum aestivum
CATGCGTGCGTGCGTGTGTGTGTGTGTTTGTGTGTGTGTGTGAGAGAGAGAGAGATGGAGTCTTAGTGTGTGGGGGGGTGCGTGCGTGTGTGTGTGTGTGTGTGTCGCGGGGTCCTCTGTGGCGGATGTAATTTAAGTGTGCATGGCTTCATCATAGAGAGGTGATGTGTATGGCAGAGGCCACCAACGATGGGGTGCGAGAGAGAAAATGCCCGTAGTGAGGGAAGAGAAGGTGTGTGCGCGTGAGAGGAGTCGACATCGAGAGAACGTGTTTGTTCGAGAGACACCGAGGAAGACTACTATATATCGATGGTGCATGTAGGCGGGAATTAAACAAAGGGATGGTCTTATTGGTTTCGGGGATATAGGGGAAGAGTGAGAGGCGGGGGGGTAGCTAGAAGGAGATTGTTAAGTGTGAGTGTGTGTT
The DNA here is from genome assembly GCF_018294505.1 of Triticum aestivum. Taxonomy (NCBI): domain Eukaryota; kingdom Viridiplantae; phylum Streptophyta; class Magnoliopsida; order Poales; family Poaceae; genus Triticum; species Triticum aestivum. The sequence goes on from NC_057808.1 coordinate 228,882,531, forward strand.
TTACCCATCCAGGCGGAAGTTATGTGCACAAAAGAGGAGAACGATTCGATGTGGCGTTAGGATTGAGGGTAATTAA